>NC_057804.1:366975943-366985323 GCF_018294505.1 Triticum aestivum | reverse complement strand
GGGGCGAGCGCCGGGGCCGGGTCGGGCGCGGCGGTGCGACGGGGTAGAGTGGGGATTTGGGGGGGGAAAAGGCGGGATGAAGGAGGGCGGGTGAGAATTTTGGGTTAAGTGGACATAGTAGTAGCGCGTTTGGACAAAACGCGCTGCTACTACCTTCAGTAGATGTACCGCTTTATACGAAACGCGCTACTACTACCTTCAGTATCTGTAGCGGTTAAATATGTATGCAAAATAGGAACATATATATTACACATCATTGGACCCATGCATAATAATGGCTAAGTGCGTATACAAAATAGGAACATATATATTACATCATTTGACCGATAACATAAGTTTCCTCAGTGCTGACGTTTTCGTTTTTGAGTCAGCTTCTTTCCCTTCTTGTTCATCGAACAATAATTGAGCCCCTCATTGTGACTTTGCCTTTTCCATGGAGTACGATTTTTCTTAGGTAATGTAGTATTGATTCTTCTTTTGATGTATACTTCATCATCATCGTCATCTTCCCTCATTGGGTTGCCATACTGATCATAGTCTTCCTCGTTGGCGACTCCATCCATTCCAATGATGTTCCTTTTGCCTCTCCTCAGGACAACACGACTGGGATTGCGTGGGTCAGTTATGAAGAAGCATTGTGTCACGTGCTTAGCGTGTACCCATGGCTCGTTTTTTGCGATAGCGTTCACGGTAGCGCTCTTGGCGTCGGGTATAGTCATGGTAGTGAAAATCCGGCTTTCTCTTTTGACATTCTTAGCCCATCTGACACAGAACATCGTCGTGTTGTGCAGTCCAGAGTGGTCAAGCTCCCAGATCTCCTCGACCCTTCCATAAAATTGTTCAGTTGCGCCGTTGTTGCTGCCGGTCATGCATTCCATCGTCACCCCTGAGTTCTGATCATCACTGTCCATATCTTTGGCCTCCGTGTAGAACGTGTATCCGTTGATATCATATGCCTGATAGGTTACGAGGTTGGGCGAGGGGCCATGTGCTAAGGCGTATATGAGCAATCCGTCCTTAGAGCCCTCCTCCGGACGATTAGCAATAATATGCTCTTTGAACCAATGCAGGAAAGTGGAGTTGTGCTCTCCAGTAGCTTCGGCATCCGTCCTGCATACCCCCCGTTCACGATACTTCTTTGCGATAATTTCTTTGTGTAGTGCCACGAAAGGATCTACCTCGTCTAGTTGTTTTAGTACTACCAAGTTTTCTCTATCAAAGTCGCTGCGTCGATCTGCATATGCCACGTGCAGTTCCCTGCGACCGTTGCAGTGACCATCTCCTTCGAGCCTCCCATCGTGCTTGTTAACGGGAAAACCAACACTAACACCAGGCGGCTGGTCTGCGCCATATGGAAAATTCTCACACAAAGAGATGCACTCTTGTGCCAAATAGCCCTGGACGATGCTTCCATTCGGACGGGACATGTTACGAACGAATCCTTTGATGATCCCATTCATCCTCTCAAACGGCATCATGTTGTGCAGGAATGACGGCCCCAGGTCTATTATGTCATCCACAATATGGACACACAGATGCACCATCACGTCAAAGAACGCGGGCGGGAAGTACATCTCAAGCTCATTCAGTATCACAATGATCTCTTCCTGTAGCCTTTGGAGCTGCTTCACACTGATCGACTTTCGAGAGATGATGTCGAAAAAGTTGCAGAGACCAATAAGCGTGTCACGAACGTGCTTGTCCATTATCCCTCTAAGGGCAACAGGTAGTATCTGCGTCATCATCACATGACAGTCATTAGACTTCATCCCGCTGAACCTTTTCTTGTCCGTGTCTAGATATCTGCTTATCTTGCCACAGTAACCGGAACTAACTTTGACTCCGGTAAGGCTCTTAAAGAAGGCATTGATCTCAGACTGACTTAAGGTGAAGCAAGAAGGGGGGCAATAATCCTATTTCTTTATTTTCTTGCCCTTCTTCTCCCGTGCCTCTGTCTCCGTCTCTGTCTCGTCTGACATTTTACGGGGCGGCATGTGCAGATCTTGCCTGATTTTCAAATCTTGCAAGTCTTTTCTTGCCTTCGGCCCATCCTTGGTCTTATCCGGCATGTTCATCAGTGTTGCGAGCAAGCTCTCAAGGACATTCTTACAGATATGCATTTGATCAAGGCAATGAGGTGTATCGAGTTTGTGCCAGTACTCCAAGTCCCAGAACACAGACCTCGTCTTGCATACCTTTAGCAGCGGCTCCGGCGCCTTTCTCATTGTCTTTCCCGACGCGGGGCACTCCTTCCAGTTTTTCAACAGCTCAACGATTTCGGCACCGCTCTACTTACGTGGAGGTCCTCGATGCTCAGCGTGACCATTGAATAGATCTCCACGGTTTCTCCATGCGTCGTCCTGTTCAAGCCATCTTCGATGCCCCATGTACACGATTTTCCCAGACCCACCATCTTTCCTTGACTTTAGCTGCTGAGACGTCATATCATCTATGCACCGCATGCATCCACAATATCCATGGCACACCTGGCCTACCACATATCCGTAACCGAGATAGTCCTGCACTGTCGTGATCAGCGCGGCTCTCACGTTGAAATAGTCACCTTTGCTGGCGTCCCATGTCTTGGCCAGTGTTTTCCATAACGTGTCTAACTCCTCTTGAAGTAGCCCCAGATACAAATTAATATTATTTCCTGGTTGTTTCGGCCCTTGAATAAGCATGCTCATGTGAATGTACTTCGATTTCATGCACAACCAGGGGGGAGGTTGTACATCCATACAAACATGGGCCATGTGCTATGGTTGGTGTTCTTGTTGCCAAACGGATTCATGCCATCGGTACACGCGCCGAACTTGATGTTCCTTGCATCACATTCAAAATACCGATAGAAGTTGTTCAACGCTCTCCACTGGCTTCCATCCTTCACGTGTCTCAGCTTTGGATCATCTCGATCGTCGGGCTTCTTCCTCTCCGTGTGCCAGCGCATTAGCTTTGCTTCCTTGGGATCTACAAAATACCTCTGGAGATGGGGAGTGATCGGTAAGTACCATACAACTTTCTGGGGACATTTCTTCCCGGCCTTCTTGTATTGAAAAGCATTGCACACCGAACAGCTTATTTTTTCCGCGTGCTCCTTCCGATAAATTATGCAATCGTTGATGCATGCATGGTATCTAACGTGTGGCAGATCAAGAGGGCACACGATCTTCTTGGCCTCATCAACACTAGTAGGAAATAGATTACCCGCGGGAAGAACATCCTTTAGGTACTTGAGATGCTCATCGAGGCTAGTGTCAGTCCATTTGTTTTTAGCCTTTGTCTTCAGGAGTTGGAGCGTGAAACTCAAGTGAGTCACCTCAGAATTGCAACCATCATACAATGGAGTGTTCGAGTCTACCACCAGTTGCTCCAGCTCAGCCTCCTCTCTAGAAGCAGCTCTCTCAGTACTCGTCTCCTTGCGAAGCAATGCTTGAACATGAGGGTCCCGCACGATTGAACTTAGTACCGACGAACTCTGCTGCGTGGAGTCCATGTCATTCTCTCCGCCACCATGTCCGGCCCATTCTCCTCTGCCATGTCCGGCCCCTTCTCTGCCGCCATGTCCGGCCTCTTACCCGCCGCCATTATCGATCATCTCTTCGTCTTGCCCCGTGTCATCATTGCCTGCCCCATCGGCATCCTTAACATCGTCATCCTCATCTTCAATTATCCACCGAGTATAGCCATCCATGAAACCAGTCATGAGCAGGTGCGCTTCGACACGACCATCGTCATGGGGGTCGAGGCAAACTATTCCTTTGCATTTTCGACACGGACATAAAACCTCTGTCCGGTTATTTTCGTTCATGTCCTGCATCGCCGACCGCAACCACCTGTCCACCATCGTTCCACTGACCATCGTCAACTCTGCATGGTAATAATAAACAAATTGATTATAAAAATGCATGCATGCATCAAAGTCATACAAAAATTTGGCATGACCTTCCCTAAAAATAGGACATATATGGATCTAGAATTTGCCCGGAATTCGCCGAAACGGAAATAAATCAACATTTCCGCAAAACATAGGCAACTCAAAAGCACAATTTGGCGTGCCACACACACAATTTCCACAAACATATCACACACACATAAACATATTTCCATTTTGCAAAAGCATGAAATTTTCATCACCTCTATCTCGATCGAGATCGAGCACACGGTGGAGATGATGTTGTAGGGAGATCAAAAGTGCACAAAGCTCTTCTTGACAAAGATAGATCTAGTTAGGTGGCAAATAGGTCACTTAACTAAATCCTACATCTACCTAGCTACCTAATTTGGGAGGAGACAACTTCAACTAGTGGAGGGGAAAGGAAAAAGAGAAAGTAGATGCATTAATGGAGGTGGTGTAGTTAGGTAGGAGTAATGAAGAGAGAGAAAGGTGGATAGAAGAGAAAGAGTAATGGGGGAGAAGTATTGAGGAAGAAGAGTGAGAGTGGGAGCATGTGGGGGACGTAGGGGGAAGGGAAGAGAGGAGGGGGAGGGGAGGCACGGGTGGGGAAAGGTGGTGGGTTGGTGCGGGTTAGCAGTAGCGCGGGAGCAAAAACGCGCTACTGATAAGGAATTAGCAGCAGCGCGCTTTGGGACACGACGCTACTGCTAATAGTGACAAAAAAGTGTGCCAATTTGAAATGTAGCTACAACGATCTCAGTAAAAGCGCGCTACTACTAGATCCGTAGCAGTAGCGCGGTTCAGGCCACGGCGCTACTGCTAAATGGAGTTAGATGAGCACCGTCGGTCGATATTTGTAGCAGCGCGGTTTACACATAGCGCGCTACTGCTAACAACTTATCAGCAGCGAGTTTCCCGCACACGTGCTACTACAAATTAGCAGCAGCGCTCCTTTTTGAGCCGAGCTGCTGATAAGATTCTGTGTATAGGCTTTTCCCTAGTAGTGCGATCTTCTTTCCGGCCTGCTCCTTGGCTCGGGCGAGCTCCACCCTAAGGTTATCCATGGCAGCGACACCATCTGCATCAAGCATACATGTTGTAAGGCACGGGCATCAAGCTCCCTTACCAGGTGTCCGTGGAGAAATTGCATACCTTATGACTCGTCAAGTCGCTTATTGACAAGCACGATGTCGACATTCGCCACATCAAGTTGTCGCTTTAGTTCGGCAAATTCATCAGTCCGGCTAGCCACCGGACCCTTCGCCACCTACATAGGAAGGGCGACACATTATACTTGGGATTATGATCCTCGGCGCGCCGTCATTTTTGACAACACACCGAGCCTCAGGGGCTACTATCTACACAGGGCGCATTTTATATGCAGAAATGTCAGAAGGTACATCATTTTGCGTAACTCAAAACCTGTCAGTAAACTTCTGACGGCTTCGTGGAATCCGCCCTCAGCGGATGAAATCCTTTCAATCACCGTACCCATTAGCGCACGGTGATCTTCTGAGATAGACGCTCGCCCGAGCAGATCCTTCAGCTCCTCCGACCGTACACCAGGTGGTGACGGACTCGTCCGATGGCCTTTTTCGACGGCCGGACGCAGAGGGCTTTGAGGGGACATACGACTACCTTCCAGCCCCGCCGGACTCAGAGAAACCCTCCGCGAAGACACCTCAGGGTCGCCCGCCACTACAAGAAATATGTCAACTTATGACCACCACTATTGGTCACTGAAAGGTCACAAATTTCCATTTATGACCTTTTTGTGACCAAAAACAGAAGGTCAAAAGCTGGGCGTCGTAAACTGACTATAGCGACCTTTCTTCTGGAATGGTCAAAGACGTTTACGACCAAAATATTCCTACTGTGGCGTTTTGGTCACTAGCAACCTCCCCAGGCCACGTAGGCATCCAGCGTGGCAAGCTGATGTGGCACAAGATTCAGCCCGGTCCGATTCGGTTTTCTACATGGGCCTAGCCCATTAATTCAGCCTTTTAATATTTTTTTTGTAAGTTACACGGGCCAAGCCCATTTCAGCCTTTTATTTATTTCTGGGCCGGGTCTTTTAACATTGTTTGGGCCATTATATTTTGGAGCTGGTCCCACTTGTCATCTTCTCACACACTGGGCCCACTTGACAAAAAATTCAAAACTGCTTAGATTATTTTCATAAGTGAATCCCACAAGTTATGTTTCCATTCCACACGTTTTCAAATCACGTACATAATCAATATTTCAAACAAAACAATACAAATGTAGTTCATCAAATAAAACTAACTAAGTCTACTACAATCTGTACATAGTTATTACAACCCAGATATGCCTACTATTACAATATTACAATATTTACATTCTATTACAATCAAATAGAAGAGACGACTCTTTGCTGAGTAGAGCTATATGGTTTCGAACTTCATTTTGTAGACCTGGAGCTCCTGAACACAAAGACAAACATCATTAGAGATTAGAGTGTACACATGCTAGGTCTAGCATTGGTTAAAAATAACTAATAATCACATGACGAATCCATGCTATGCAGCATATAAAAAGAACCTTCCAGGGAGGCCTTGATATAAACAGGGGTACGTGTAAATATATGCGTTCACAGGCTTGAATACATCGCCAGGAACTGTAAGTACAGAACATGTAACATGGTGGCTACATAAACAGAACGAGATGTGGCATGCTTAAAAGTACGAGCCCATGCTATGCCTATATATAATCAGGTGCAGCTTAAATATACGTGGGCACATACTGAAAGGAACAAGATAGCATGATGATATCCGATCAACTAGATTTGGGAGAAACCTGATCGAGCCAACACAAAAAAGAAATAGAGCAAGATTTGAGCTGTACCTGCAGTGTGTTACTTATGGTGGAACTGGAAGGAGACTTGCTCGGATTTAGTCAACACGAATTGTAAGTGTAAAGCAGATCATCTTGGCTGTTACACACGAAAAGAAAAGACAGTGTGTTTTTTAGACTGCACAGTCAACAACAACAACAAATGTACAGAATGTTTAGGTACACAAGCATGTGTAGCAAGCATTAAAAGTTCAATCTGTTTGGTAGAAGGAAAACTAGAGTTGAACTACCCAGCCTCATACATACATACATACATACATGAGCAAAATTTGATTACACAAGAAGGTAGCTGTAGTGGTGGTGGACGAAATGAAAATCAACGGCCACGGCTCAGCGAGGAGAGGAGCTCAACATTGAAGTTTCACAAAACAGGAATTTCATTAATTTGAGAGTGGGTTTTAGTAGCTCAAGCTTAGTTAAGTTAAGCACTTAGTACTAAATAGTAGCAACACTTGAACCATAACATGTCCAGAAAGGAAACAAAACATGAGACAAGTATTGATAGCAAGTCCACGAAGGACATCCGATGGTTTCAGCCACATCCTAATAAACTTGTAGCATTCTTTAGCACCTAATTATCAACGACAAATCAATGGCCAGATGAGCACCACCACAACAAATCGACACTAACACTTCGCCCAAGCAAGGAATCAGCTCACACACGCAAGATGATGATTGCATACATACAAATCATGTGCTGGCAGAAAAAATCCAAGCAGGAGCTCATCTTCTCTCTCTGTTTGGTAACTAACAACCTAAATAAAATAAAATAAAAACATGACTTGTTCATACAGATCCCTCTAAAATTCCTTGGCACAAGTGCATCACATATTCATCAACTTAGCAGCAGAAGTAGTGAGCACATGAAGAGGGGGAGGGAGATGGAGGAGCTACCTGCCGCGGTCGCAATGGAAGCAGAGGAGCAGACCCCTCTCCCCCCCCCTCAAGCAGGACAGGGCTGCCGGCTGGGTGCGCCCCTACTCCTCGAGCAGGAGACCCCCTTCCCCTGATGCTGCTTGGCGTGCCGCATCACTAGTCACCCTGCACACAGAAAGTTTCAGATGTTCAGAACAGATCAACATGTTGAGCAGTTACGAAATCATGAGAAAGAAGTGGGAGGGTGGATCACGATGGTCTCACCTCGTTACCGTCGTCCTCATCCAACCCCGGCGACCAAGTACACATCCAAGCCAGTTCACGAATCCATGGGTGCTAGCTTGCCTACCAGCTCCAGCATTGTGCCCCTAGATGCCACAAAAACAACCTGACTTATAGGCATAGATAGAGAAGACCAAAAGCGAAACAACACACTAATGCTATAGTGCCTCGGGGTATAATTTTAATATAGCCAGCAACACTTAAAAGAAATAATATCTATAGATGATTCCATACAAAGTAGAATAGTTGTACTTGGCAATGCACACTAGCTAATAGAATGTCCACAATAAATATTTTGGCTAAACTACTTTCCTTGAGAGCTTTACAAATTACAACAATGATTCATCTCACTATTTCTAGAGGTTGCAAGGAATTTACCCAACCCCTGTTGTGTGGAACTAAACCCTGAGCTCCTTCCTTATTTAACAACCTGAAGTATGCATGCTGCAGATTTGTACAATTTCTAGATTAAACAAACTCCTTGTGTACCTTAACAGATTAATTAACAGTCCATTCATGTGCTCAAATTCCAGGAAACTTAATCCATATTTCCATGCTAGTAATGCGTAGGTGTTCCACATCAAAAACCTACAGAAGTGCATGAGTTCTGCAGATGTATCCACTACAGGAACAGTCACCATCGATCACTAGTCATGCACAGAGCATAGTTCTACAGATGTGGACATGCTTTCACATCAGAATTCAGAAACATCAAAGGAGCAGAGCACAGATCACGTTGCATCAGAATTCAGCCACCTTGCCTTCCACCTTTGTTGTCTAATTCAAAAAAAATCACAGAGTAATCAAGAAGCACAAGATTCAGGCTATACCTTGTCCTTGCCGAAGCTGATTATCTTTCTCAAGATCGTCTTATTGGCCTTCGGCAATCCAGCCTACTCGACAGAAACCAAGAAACGCTTAGTCGAACTCGAATAACTCGAAAGGGAACACATCAGGTCGTGACATCTCAAGCGCAAGAGACGCGCCATTACCTGCTCCCCATCGTGCGCAGCAGCGGAGCTCGATCCCCCGGCTTCGAAGATTTGGCTCCCGGTCTGCACATCGACGGGCGGAGTAGAGGGAGGCGGTGGCGAGGAGATCGATTCGCCGGCTTTGCGGCTTCCGCCCCCGGCCTGGTCATCGACGGGCGGAGGAGAGTGAGGTGGTGACGACGAGACACTGGAGCCCGCCTGCGCTGCCCCAAAGCTGGGCGCCCCAGTGGGGGAGGCGGTGCTGGCGTCGTCGCGTTGGCCGTGCACACCGCGGCATTGGGGACGCTGTTGGGGACGGCGACGCCGAGGGCTGAGAGGTCGAGGGTGTCCTTGCCGTCGCTCATGGCCACTGGAGCCTCGGGCACCTTCCTCCTGCGCGGGCGATGGGGTAGGGGTTAGGCCTTAGTAGGGGCGGCGAGGTTGGTCGAGGACGAGGGAGACGAGGGGAGAGTGAGGGCGGC
>NC_057804.1:366962333-366975627 GCF_018294505.1 Triticum aestivum | reverse complement strand
GAGGGGTGGGTGGCGTCGACGAGGGGGACAAGGGGGATCTGCATCGGGGGAGAGGGGAGAGGATCTGAGGGGGGAGGGAGAGAAAGAAAGAAAGAATGGAGGGGGGGGGTGGGTGGAAAATGTCCATGAGGACAGACCTAGGGTTTTGGCTCGGGTGGGTTTGGGCCATTGGATCCGGAAGCATCCGACGGTGCTTGATGCGTGATCCGCGTGATATGCTCATGGTCCAATCAGAACGCAGCAAACCATTTGATGACCTTATGACCATATAAATTGGTTGTGATCGATTCAAGATAAAAAAATTTATTCCATATTTCAGTGCTCAAAATGAGTGTTTTTGTGAAAGTCCTATCAAATATTTGTTCAAATGATATCATAGTTTGCACAAGTTTACATCATTGATTTGCAAACAGTATTGACAAAGGGAGTTTTTATTTCCTTTGCACGAAAAATCAAATTTCCATTTTTCGAGTGCCCAAAATAAGATTTTTTGTGAAGGTCCTATAATATATTTGTTGCAAAAATGTACCAAGTCAATTTTATAAAATACTAGGCCATATATAATGCACAATTGACAAAATGGTTTGGTGAAAAAAGTTTTACTCCACCTCTGGTGAAAAAGACAAATTGTCGTCGATTCAGGTGGAAACGGGTCAAATTTGAACTGCAGCTGCCTCATATTTTGCTCTTTATTTTTTCCAAAAATCATTTCTAGGTAAATAAGTATCTATTTAATCAGAGAAACACCAAAAAAATTCCAAGATTCAACCACTAGATACGAACGGTCAAGCCCGCCGTTTTGACCGCATTTTGAAATGGGCATAAAAAATTCAAAAAAATCAAAAAATTGGAAAACCTTCGCATTGTATCATCATACGTGAACAAGTTTCCAGGAAAAATAATAAAATTATAATACGGTAATTATTTTTAGAAAGTGTTCTGAGAAACGAGCTATCAAGTGTGAAGATTCATGCCTTTCAAGCCAAATGATCAATCTTATGGCCACATTCATGGCATAGTTTGTTCAAATGATCTCATATTGTGCACAAGGGTGCATATTGGAATGGCAAACAATGTTGCCTAAGGAAGTTTTCATTTTCGTTGGACGAAAAAACCATTTTCTATTTTTCGAGTGCCTGAAATGAGGTTTTTTTGTGAAGGAACTACCAAATAATTGTTGCAAAATTGGACCAAATAAATTTTATAAAATACTAGGCCATATTTAATGCACAATTTACCAAATGGTTGGGTGTCAGAAATTTTGATCCACCTCTGGTGAAAAAGACAAATTCCCGCCGATTCAGTTGGAAGCGGGTCAAATTTGAACTGCAGCTGCCTTATAGTTTGCTATTTATTTTTTTCAAAAATCATTTCTAGGTACATAAGTATCTATTTAATCAGAGCAACACCAAAAAAATTCCAAGATTCAACCACTAGCTAGGAACTGTCATTCCCGTCGTTTTGACCGCATTTTGAAACGGGCATAAAAAATTCAAAAAAATCAAAAAATTGGAAAACCTTTGCATTGTGTCATTATATGTGAACAAGTTTCCAGGAAAAATAATAAAATTGTAATACGGTAATTATTTTAAAAAAGTGTTCTCAGAAATGAGCTAACAAGTGTGAAGATTCATGGCTTTCAAGCCAAATGATCAATCTTATGGCCACATTCATGGCATAGTTTGTTCAAATGATCTCATATTGTGCACAAGGGTGCATATTGGAATGGCAAACAATGTTGCCTAAGGAAGTTTTCATTTTCGTTGGACGAAAAAACCATTTTCCATTTTTCGAGTGCCCGAAAGGAGGTTCTTTTGTGAAGGAACTACCAAATAATTGTTGCAAAATTGGACCAAATCATTTTTATAAAATACTAGGCCATATTTAATGCACAATTGACAAAATGGTCTGGTGTAAATTTTTTTGATCCACCTCTCGTGGAAAAGACAAATTTCTACCGATTCAGCTGGAAGCGGGTCAAATTTGAACTGCAGCTGCCTCATAGTTTGCTATTTATTTTTTCCAAAAATCATTTCTAGTTACATAAGGACCTATTTAATCATAAATACATGGTTTGGTGGCGATACGTCGAGGTTTGGGCGGTGGCCGAGGGCCCCAACTCTAGAGCGCGTAAACTCGCATGCCCGCCGCGTGGTCACCGCGTGACCGTGGCGTTGCCATGTGTTCTGGGCGGCCTAGGCATGTCTAGTGGGTTGGGCACTCCCCAGGTTGGTGCTAGGAAGAAAATTACAACATAAGATTCTCACAAGGAGACCTATCGATGCTCAAACATGAATTAGCAGCCAAGTGTTTGATTAGCGGTACGGGAAATATACATGGCTAATGGGCGTGAGTTTTGGCTGAGGATGATCAGTTACTAAGAAGACCGTTTTCACAAATTTTCAGCTCAAAAGGAGGAGCCTAGGTGGTACTTGCTTTGCAAACTACCACACTGGACATAACTACAAATGTTGAAGCTCGGCTCAAAATAATGAAAGGATTGAGCTGGCATTTGGTGGAGGATGGTTATTTGGGCATAGGAAAGTACTGTAGAAAATGGATGCTATTTGGACATGCCAAAGTGGTACTTCCTTCACAAACTGTTGTTCTGAACAGAATAGGAAAATGAATATTTTTGAATTATTTTTGAACTAGGCAAGGAAAGGTTTTACATATTTGACAAAGATATGACCCAAAGAATTTATGAGATTTTTTGGTGAATTACAGAAATATAGGTTGCTTCACAACCTAGGGCAAAACTGCCACATGGACATGACACATAGGCAAAACTAATGAGGTGGCGCCTAGTCATAGCAACCCACCACAATTTACAAGGCTATGACAATCTATATTGGTCGTTAACAACTAGAAATAAGGTAGCGGACTAGCGTCGTTTGCTTTATGACCATTTCGTGTAAGGAAATTATGACCTTTCTAACCAAAATGGTCGCAATGGTTTAGGGTTTGGAGCCCCTCGAACAGCTTTTGACCAATTGGTCTCAAATGGTCATAAATCTATGACCAATTCTTCCAAGGTCACTGACAGAAGGTCATAAGTTGACATATTTCTTGTAGTGCGCCTTCCAAGACGGTACCACAGGGGGAGGCGTTTTGCTCTCTATCATCTCCGGACGAAGATCCCCCGAAGATGAGCTCTGCTGAGAAGGGCAGAGATCCGAACTACAAGGTAAAATTTCGGTTATCTTCATCAGAAATAGGGAAAGGATATCCTTTATTTTATAAAAAAACTCCCCTTTTTACTTACGGATCGGTGGAGGGCTGATCCCCTTGGGCACACAATGCGGCCGAGGCATCTCTCGGCGCAGGACCCTCTGACGAAGATTTCTTCCCCCGCTTTGAGACCATGGTCTCTGGGTCCTCAGAGGCGGTCCTCTTCTTCCCTTGGATGGAGGGATTCTCGATCCCTCCTTTCCTGACAGCCTCCTTTGAGGAGGCGGTAGCCTCCTTGTTCCCCCTTCACTTTCTTCCGAAGGCGCAACCTCCAGCATCCTTGTTAACACGGGATCCGGCGTGGTCTCAGGGAGGGGGGCCAGACACCTGATTAACTTTGCTTTCTCTATCGACTCCTATTCAAGGGACAACTCTTTTGAAGGGCAAGTTCGTGATAAATATGGGATAGCGTGTCCGGGTACATGGCTACTTACTTGTGTATCCAGGCGATTGCAGCTCAGACCTGTGTCCTCGGTCAAGTTCGGACACATCGCTTGTGATCCGAAGAAAAGCTTGTACATCTCCACGGGCATCGCGCCCATAAAATTTTGGAGAGCTTGTGGTCCCTCCTGGTTAAATTCCCACAAGTGGAGGGGGCGATATTTGCAGGGTAGGGTGCGACGAATCAGTATGACCTGCACTACTGCGACCAGAGTGATCTCTCTCTCTCTAGGAGGTCTTGAATGCAGCCCTGCAACAAGGGCACGTCCTTGGACAGCCCCCAGTCAAGTCCTTTGTTGACCCATGACACCGGCCGCGGTGGAGGACCCGACCGAAAGGCAGGTGGCGCCACCCATTTGTTGCCCCTGGGAGCTGTGATATAAAACCACTCTTGTTGCCATAAGCTGAGCTCCTCTTGAAAAGAGCCCTCAGGCCACGAAGCATCAGCATTCTTGCTTATAACAGCCCCTCCGCACTCTGCTGCTGCCCCTTGATCATCTTCGGCTCCACTTTGAAGGTCTTGAGTCACAATCCGAAGTGAGGGGTAATGCGAAGGAAGGCTTCGCATACGACAATGAACGATGAGATGTGGAGGATGGACTCCGGATCCAAGACATGAAATTCCAACCCATAGTAAAACAGGAGCCCCCTCACGAAGGGGTCCATCGGGAAGCCTAGCCCCCGAATAAAGTGAGACGCGAACACCACGCTTTCACCAGGCTTGGGAGTGGGAATAACCTGCCCTTGGGCAGCCATCCTATGCGAAATTTCGCCGGTTAGATACCTGGCATCTCTTAGCTTTAGCACGTCTTCTTCTGTAACGGAGGAAGGCTTCCATCGGCCTTGCAGGTCGGAGCCGGACGTCATCGAAGGTCCGAAGCGCCTGAATGTGGAGCTTTGGGTGTTGGAACTCGAGGCGAGGGGCGGATTGGATTGAGATTGAAAGAAAGGAGTGGAGCCTTGGTTCTTTATAAAGAGGTTGAATACCAAGAGCCTTCCACGTGACCATTCAGGACTCGCCTTTGATAGAGGAGATGTGCCAACGGGCACGACTGGGTTACCCGCGCCCGTATTGATGAGAATCTTGGAATAAGGGGACACGATCTCTTCTTTGACAAGACGTGCTGAGGTGGGATAGTAAAACGATTCGAATAAAGGCTTGGTCGTGGTGTGATGTGACGCCACGGAATACGTCAGTAGATCGAATTTATGTAAATATTTTTCTCTCTACGGTGGTATGTGGAACTTATTTTGCAGAGCCGGACACTATCCTTGTGTTCAAAATCTTCTATGAAGTATTCGGAGGAGGAACCCGCCTTGCAATGCCGAAGACAATATGCGCGCCGGACTCGTCGTCATTGAAGCCTGGTTCAGGGGCTACTAAGGGAGTCCTGGATTAGGGGGTGTCCGGATAGCCGAACTATCACCTTTGGCCGGACTCCTGGACTATGAAGATACAAGATTGAAGACATCGTCCCGTGTCCGGATGGGACATTCCTTGGCGTGGAAGGCAAACTTGGCGATACGGATATGTAGATCTCCTACATTGTAACCGACTCTGTGTAACCCTAACCCTCTTCGATGCCTATATAAACCAGAGGGTTTTAGTCTGTAGGGTGAACAACAATCATACCATAGGCTAGCTTCTAGGGTTTAGCCTCTCTGATCTCGTGGTAGATCTACTCTTGTACTACCCATATCGTCAATATTAATCAAGCAGGAATAGGGTTTTACCTCCACCGGGAGGGCCCGAACCTGGGTAAAAACATTGTGTCCCTTGTCTCATGTTACCATCCACCTAGACGCACAGTTCGAGACCCCCTACCCGAGATCCGCCGGTTTTGACACCGACAACGGGAGACCTATTTCCGCTATACAATAGTAGAGTACTCATGTTCCTACTACTACTACTACTAGTAGTAGTAGTAGTAGTAGTAGTAGTACAACTGTGGTACACTTGATGGTTAAAATACTATTCATCCGGTCCTCACAGTGAAGTGACAACACCCTGCGCCTGACACTAGTCCAGGCGAGGCGGTGTGTTCGGGTTACCAAAGTCAGCCTCACCCTGTGCATTGTGAAGTCTGTCACCGCTGTTGTACATCACATTGGCGCCTCGCCTCGTCTCCCTCTCCGCTCCCATAGCACCACTCCCTCTCCATCTCCTTCTCCGCCTCCGTCTCCATCTCCATCTCACTGTGCCCCCGTGTACTGTCGCCTCACTCGCCTCCCCCAGTACCACTATTTCCTCGCTAGCCACTCCAGCACCGACATCCTTCTCCCCCGTAAATCAGTCCCCCTTCTAAACTCCACCATGGCCGAACGCGAACCACGCAGCATCCATATGAGCCGCGATTGGAGCAATCTCCCAAGTGACATCCTCGACCTCTGTTGTTCATGTATGGATATGTTGACCGCCCTGCGGCTGGCTGCATGCTCGAGGGACATGCACACGGCCATCGTCGAAGCGAGGCCTAAGCTTTTCAACACACCCTGCTTGCTGCTATCTGGTCTTGCGAGATTGGCTCACCATGATACGGAGGCGTGCATGATGCCCCTCGACTTCAATCCGATCTCCATTAGCCGAAACTTCTTTGCAGGTATGTTGTGTGTCGCCGTACATCATTTCCCTCGACATCGATCCGATCACCATCGCCCCAAACTTCTTGGCAGGTATGTACTGGGTCGGCATGAACTCCCACTGGATGGCTACCTTCAGAGAAGACGGTAAAAGTTGGTGCTCATGAACTTCTAGACCTCCCATGAGATTATCCTTCCTCCGTTGGATTATATAGAGTATTACCATCGCGGTCCAAGTCATGATTACTACGTCAGTTGGATGGACCTTGTTTTGCAGAAGATTGTAATCTACCAAGTGCCCACATGACATGCGAATTACGCAGACTTCAAGCTAATTGCCTTGTTCGACCGTGGACTCGCCTATCTTTACGTCGGTGCCTTCTTTAGCTGGAGACAACTTGGCTCGTAGTGGATCATCGTCAAAGCTGATACACACTTCTGTGATGCTATTGAACACAATGGCATCATCTACGCGATCGACAAAGCAGATGGAACCACGTATTGCTGGGACGGCGCGTGTAAGTTGTTTCCATCTCATGTTAATGATGATGCCATGACACTGTTTGAACATTTTGTGATGATTGGCATATCCCTGTTTGAGCAGAATTTGAGTAGAACTATGGCAATATATTAGGGACACCGTAAATCAGCTGTATTTGGAATGAGTTAATTCATGCGATTGTGACCATGTCATTACAGCCAATTTGTACCCAGAATAATCAAACGGTTAGGAATATATGGATATTATCCTTATTTTACAGTAATCTATATACTACTACTAAATATGAGTGTGTATCAATGGCAATGTTAGTTTCCTCATTTTCATGATGTAGAAACATGCACCACACTGTTGGTTTCATCTAACCATACATTAGGGAAGTAAATGTGCATATGGAGAACTCTATATTTGGAAGTAGTGAAATTCTGCAATGCTTACCATGTGTACATACCTATATTCGCCCTTCAGCAATCAATGGCTAGAATAATATCCTCAAAAAAATTTTGCCCACAGAACACGAGTATATAACAATGCATGGTCTGTTAGTTACCTTGAAGATTTTGTTTGTGAGGACAGAACATGATTACATAACATACATGACATGGTAGTTTCCTGTGAAGAATCGATTGCGAGATAACATGAGTATAACCATGCATGGCACTTCTATATTTTTGAACCCAGT
This sequence comes from Triticum aestivum, assembly GCF_018294505.1. Lineage (NCBI taxonomy): Eukaryota > Viridiplantae > Streptophyta > Magnoliopsida > Poales > Poaceae > Triticum > Triticum aestivum. Next base: position 366,968,194 of record NC_057804.1, on the reverse strand, counting down.
ATACATTTCCCTGTATTTTCCTCCCAGTTCCAACAGGGACATATCAATGTTGTTTCTTACATTATCCTACTCATACTCTGAACAATGCTGATCTTACATTAACAATGCTTGTCCTTTTTGATATGATGCAGTGTCCCTACAGTTACTGCCCTTTGTAATCACACCACCTTTGCCAAAAACAGGGAAGCACAACTGGTTCCTCTCTCGATCAGATGACGACAAAAGACTGGTGATCATTCAGACACATGAGCCGGAAAGTTATATAGCAAAAACCCCACTGTATACAAGCACCGTGAAATACGTTAGTATCCGGATAGTGGCTGTTACGTCTATGAGCGGGATACCAGCTTGTTGGGGCCTTTAGGATTCTTTAATTGGAGGCGGGTAAACAGCCTTAGTTCACACTCTCTGTTTCTCGGACTCAATTATCCGATTAACCAGGAGATCACCATTGGCAAGGACCTTGATGGCAGAGAGGCTCTGTTTGCAATGGAAAACTGTGTCTACACAACGAGCCCTAGGAGTTCAGGAGCAAACTCCCCTGATTGTCAACGATACAGTCTGCATGACAAAGGCATTCGGATTAACTTTGATCCTTGGATGTCTCAATTACGACAGGCAGTGATGTGGTTCAAGCCTTAAGGTTGATAGGTAATTGGGTAGTTGCATCGAAAGGGTGGAGTACTGGTGTCTCCGGATCACCGGTCGCTGAAGTGGGGCTGCAAATTATGATGGTGTTGGATCATCTCTTTGAATGAATTTGTTGTCTTTGCTAGTCGTTCTGGATGGGTAGTTCTTTCTTTTGTTATGCATATTCCTTGTCATTTGGTCATCCTCGTCTATGTCACTCTTACTATGTAATAGTTGCTTCTGTTTAAAATGGCATTCTCGTCTGGATCACGGGAGTCTGAGCGCTGCAGATGGGTGCGTTTTGGTGGTGTAGCAAGACTTCTTATGAACTATCATGTCTTGCTGTTTATGTTAGTAGTAGTCACTAGTCAGTGTTTGAATGTTGTATATATTGTTGTTTCGAACTGTTTATTGTCTCGAACTACTGGTGGGCTAAATGAGGGCATCACCATTCTCCAGTGTTCAGAGTATATCTCCTTTTTTCAAGTTATATAATTTGAGCTCACTGTCTTTTCGATGATGTACACTTGTTTGGGCTAGTGAGGGGTCGTTGAACATGGGCCTAGTAGTAATGCAATGCCAAACAAGTCAATTATGACTCTCAGGCCGGGCTCTCAAAAGATCCTGAAAAAAAAGGCCGGGCTCTCCAAAAAAGAAAGAATAAGGACACTTAGGCCGACATGTGGGCGTCACCGGTGTTTTCGTGCGCTTGCGCGCCGAGAGCATATTGGCGCGTGCTCAAAATTCATGCTAGCTTTTCATCCCCAGTCTCCCGCCCCTCCCCCACCTCTGGAATCTCGATTCCTACTCTAGTTCCCCCAAATCCCCCTCCTGTACTCCCAATACTCAAGCGCACTATCATGTCTCCGGTCAACACGGATCTCCAAGCTGGAGATCCTGAGGTCCATCCTGCCTTCGGTCGCTGCGTGCTGTCGCTCAACAGATGGCATGGCGGCGCTTGACGACCAGTTTGTCAGCAAAGTGCTGATGGTAACCATCAACGGCGACCGGCCTCCCGTCTCACCGGATGACCTTGTCAAAGCTCTTGGCATTGCGCACGGCATCCAAATAAGTGACTTGCTTGTCGAAGTTTGTCCACCACCAGCTGATTTCTTTGTCAAGTTCCGGACAACTTTCGACTGCAGTCGTGTGTTTGAATCTTCCCGACGTTTGTTCTATGATGGCGCGCTAGTGAGCTTTGATCGGTGGCACCAAGGATGGGGCTCGGTGCCCTCTGAGCTTGAGTTTTTAACAAAGCTTACCTTCCACAACATGCCTCGACGTGCTTGGAACAGCGAGTCCATGAACAAGCTTATCAATGACCTTGGAGGTGAGCTCGTAAGTATGTTTGTTCCTCCAGACAGCTGGGCTCTGACGGTTATGGCATGGATGAAGAAGCCGTCGACCATACCTAAGGTGATTGGTGTTGAGATACCGGTGCAGGAACCGGGGTTTTACTATTCATCGCCACCAAGGCCACCGCTGACCACGTTAGGGATGTACCTGTATCGAGTGTTTGTGCATGTCGAAGAAGTGGTCAATCCATCAATGGAAGTCCTGCCGCAGCCGCTGGTGCCAGGGTCTGTTGACGACGTCCATTATAGGAGTCAACGTCAGACTTTCCCCGTGTTGCTCGGAATGATGGATGGCACAGGGCCTACTCCATCGCGCGGCAGAGGCCATTGCTTCTTTGGGCGAAGAGGCAGGGCTAGCTGCCTGGATATGCTCTAATTTGAGGTAACAACTGAATCTTGTCAGATAGTACTAGTTAAATCCGAGCTATGGGTCTGAAGCACTGATATGCCAGTACATTTGATTGTGACTTGTTCTAATTTTGTACCTGAACTTTTTTAGAAAGGGTTGTACATCAACTTAATGTGCTAGCAGAACTTATTGTGTTGTCTGTCTGTTTTCTTTGCACAACATTCAAGATATTTCCCCATCATTTATAAAGACGATGAATCGTTATGTACGACTTCGTTGGTTTCAACATAGCCCTTCCCGTAGCGATCCACTGCTTCCATCCTCATTGTGTCGCCTGCGTGAAATTTTTGTATGCAAGTTCATTGTGCTATGATGTTCTATATGATTGTGTCAACTATATAAGTTTTTACTGAGCATCATGAATGCATATGGCTGAAAGATTTATTTACGAGCATCGACCGATGGGTCTCTCTCTCTCTCTCTCTCTCTCTCTCTCTCACACACACACACACACACACACGCACAAGTGGGACCCGTTGAATTATTTATTTGCTTGTGACAACTTTTAATTAGGTTCCACTATAATCTAACTTTTTTCTTAAGTTATTAATTGAGCACGGTGACTTCAAAAAGTTGTACAGAAGCCTTGTTTAGGCCTTTCCGGCATCGCTGAATGTGGGCCGAGTAACCATGTTAGGTTGTACTGTACTACACAGGCCTTTTTTTTAACATCGGCAATGCAACTTGGCCGAAAGTTGTACACAATATCCGGGTCAACTTGTTATCCGTCCCGCTGGGCTGCAAAGTTTCCTAGGAGGTATGCATTAGGCTTAACAAGAAAATGGACTTTAAGAAATAATAAATGGGATGTAATTATAATAACTAGGCAATTACTATGCACCAAACACGTAATTAGTTTGAAAAATATATTATTTTTTTGAATTTCTGGAAATTTTAATTTCATTACTTGTTGCGCGCGCAATATTTCATTGGATTTTAACGTAATACAACTTTATTTTGAAATTATATTTAACCTGACTAGAAATTCGGATAAAAATATTTCGGATCCCATCAAAATGTGGGATTTTTTTATTCTATTTTGAGAGGTTGTTTGAAATTATTAATCATTGTCCTAGCTAGAAGTTGGGTTGTACTTTTAACAAACTGTAAATGGGTTGTAGTAAATTCCATTATAATTAAAAAATGGGATGTACATTCTTACAAATCGCAAATGGGCTATATATTCTCTGCCAAATCCGAGTTGTGGGCCTACTAAGTTGACGCGTACCAAGGGCTTTGTCAACTTAGTCAATATAAACAATTCTAGCTGCAGTGATCGTATGATGTCCATCCAACGGCCGTAGTGCTTCTTCAACCTCTGATCTTCTTGCTCCAGCCGACCAAAGTAGTGCCGGTCGTGTCGCGTGCTCCTGCCTCCCGTGGACGGCTATGATGCCGTGGAGGCCTCACCACCCCGTACTACTCCCACTACTGGCCAGGCCATCCCTCTACTCACCCACACCCCCCTGTTATTCTGCGGCGATGGCAGCCTCACAATACAGCCGAACCAATGAACCCTCGTACTCCTCTCTGCACGGGCTTCCACTGCTGCGTCTTGCCCGGCTCCGCGTCGTCCCCTTCCTAGGCCTCGCCATCGTCCAAACCACTGCCCTGGTGCTCTCGGCGAGGCATGGTCAACATGGTCAACGACCGACTTCCATCGGAAGAGTACTGTATGTGGAGAGGCTGATAGCTGGGTCCAGGCGGCCGCAAGGAAGTGCCTCCTTATTACGCGCAAAATAATTATTCCTCCACCTGACAGCACGGACCCACCGGACGGGCCACCTTATTTCATGAAAAAACGTTTCCCACCTGACTGCTGGGACCCACTGGACGGGCCAGCGTATTTCGCGAAAAAACGTTCCCCCCGCTGTCAGCTCGAACCCATCGGAAGTGCCTCCTTATTACGCACAAAAAAATGAATACTCCCCTGCTAGCTGGGACCCACCATGGTGGGAGGCTGACTTGTGGGCCTACTAAGTTAACTGGGACGGGGTCCTTTGTCAACTTTAGTCAATATGAATGATTCTAGCTCCAGTGACCGTACGATGTCGATCCAACGGCCGTAGTGCTTCTTCAACCTCTGGTCTTCTTGCTCCAGCCGCCCAAAGAAGCGCCGGTCGTGTCGCATGCTCCTGTCTCCCGTGGCCTGCTGTGCTGCTGCGGAGGCCTCACCGCCCCTACTATTCCCAGCGTTGGCCAGGCCCTGCAGCGACGGTAGCCTCACACCGCAGCCGACCCAGTGAACCCCCGTACTCCTCTCCGCGCGGGCTTCCGCTGCCGCGTCTTCCCCGGCTCCCTGTCGTCCCCTTCCTAGGCCTCGCTGTCGTCCACCGTCCTTGTGCTCTCGAGGCGGCATGGTCAATGTGGTCAAGGAACGACCTCCATCGGACGTGGAATGTACATGGAGAGGTTGATAGCTGGGTCCACGACCGCATCAAGGAAGTGCCTCCTTATTACATGGAAAATAATGATTCCTCCACCTGACAGCTGGGACCCACCGGACGAGCCACTATATTTCACGAAAAAAACGTTTCCCCCTGACTGCTGGGACCCACCAGCTACATCTTCGCACGCAAGGAAGTGCGTCCGGGCAAAAAAACAAAATGATTCGCCCCCCTGACTGCTGGGACCCACCAGCTACACCTTCGCACGCAAGGAAGTGCGTCCGAGCAAAAAACGATTTGCCCCCCTGACTGCTGGGACCCACCAGCTACATCTTCGCACGCAAGGAAGTGCGTCCGAGCAAAAAAAACAAAATGATTCGCCCCTCTGACAGCTGGGACCCACTAGCTACATCTTCGCAGGCAAGGAAGTGCCTGACAGTTGGGACCCACCTGGTCGAAGCATATGTAGCGTTGTCATTCTGGTCGCGAACGTATACGTACATATATACTTGTGGATGTATATGCGTGCACGTGTTGTAGTAGAGGCGCGTACGTAGCACGTACACATATGTACAGCGGCCAGGGTGCAAGAACGAAAATATGGCCACGTATGTGTACATACAGGCGGGGTCTCGAACTCCTACTCGTGCATACGTACGTCCAGGGCTCGTGTACATGGCTGGGTCGGAACAGAGAAACAATGTCGTCGTCGTGTTCATGGGGAGGCAACGGAATGCGTCATGTTCATGGGGAGGCAACGGAATGCGTCGTGTTCATCGGGAGGCAACAAAACGCGTGGGAGCTAACAGGCTGGGTCGGAACGGAATGCATGGTCGGGTTCATCGGGAGGGCTTGGACGGAACAGACAATGGAAACGAGGCCTGGCGTACCGCAGAACAGAGGAAACGGCCCTCCTATGTTCAGAATGGGGGTCCTGTTGATCGGGAGGGGTGTGGCGTACCGCAAAACGGAGGAAATGGACCTCCTATGGTCGAAACGGGGGTCCTGTTGATCGGGAGGGGTGTGGCGTACCACAAAACGGACGAAACAGACTTGTGTTGGAGCACTACAGTCGAAACG
>NC_057804.1:366958347-366961825 GCF_018294505.1 Triticum aestivum | reverse complement strand
TCACTGTTCATCCCAGAGGCAGCATCGATCGGCTTCGGTTAGCCGCAGTAGCGAAGGAATCGCTCGATCGGATTCAGTTAACAGCCATTGATCGATCGCTCGGGTTCAGTAACGCATAGCCTGCAGTGCAATCGCTTGGGTTCAGTTAGAGCCCAACACCTCGCTCGGGTTCAGTTAGAGCCAATGCCTCGCACACACGCGCGTACCTGTACGAGAGAAACGCGCATCGCTCGGCCCCCGACCTCCCATCGTAACCGGGAACTCCCCGAAATTTTCCTCCCCCTCCCTTCTACCACGGTTTTTTCCGTCATGGACGACCCAAAGAATGTCATGCAGCTGCATCTCCAGCCCACCCAGGACGAAAAGCCCATTTTCTGTCATGATTTTTTGTCATAGAAGTAGGAGCCCACCACATCTATGATGATACCGGGTTTTGTCACAATTATCATCATAGAAGTGTCATATGTATGACCGAATTTTTTTTCGTTCGGCCCAAAATGTCACGGATATGTCTTTTTTTTGTAGTTTGAGGGAGTCCTGGACTAAGGGGTCCTCGGACAGCCGGACTATATACTTTGGCCGGACTGTTGGACTATGAAGATACAAGATAGAAGACTTCGTCCCATGTCCGGATGGGACTCTCCTTTGCGTGGAAGGCAAGCTTGGTGATTCGGATATTAGATTCCTTTCTCTGCATACCACTTTGTACAATCCTGGACCCCCGGGTGTCTATATAAACCGGAGGGTTTAGACTTCTAGGGTTTAGGCCACAACAATCATAACCTCATAGGCTAGACTTCTAGGGTTTAGCCATTACGATCTCGTGGTAGACCAACTCTTGTAATACTCATATCATCAAGATCAATCAAGCAGGAAGTAGGGTATTACCTCCATAGAGAGGGCCCGAACCTGGGTAAACATTGTGTCCCCCGCCTCCTGTTACCATTAGCCTTAGGCGCATAGTTCATGACCCCTACCTGGGACCCACCAGCTATATCTTCGCACGCAAGGAAGTGCCTCCTTATTACGCACAAAAAAATGAATACTCCCCTACTAGTTGGGACCCACCGTAGTGGGAGGCTGACTTGTGGGCCTACTAAGTTGACGCGGACGAAGGGCTTTGTCAACTTAGTCAATATGAACGATTCTAGCTCCAATGACCGTACGATGTCCATCTAACGGTTGTAGTGCTTCTTCAACCTCTGGTCTTCTTGCTCCAGCCGCCCAAACCAGCGCCGGTCGTGCCGCCTGCTCCTGCCTGCCATGGCAGGCTGTGTTGCCGCGGAGGCCTCACCGCCCCCTACTACTCCCACCACTGGCCAGGCCATCTCTCTACTCACTCGCACCCCCTGTTAGTCTGCGGTGACGGCAGCCTCACACCGCAGCCGAACCAGTCAACACTCGTACTCCTCTCTGTGTGGGCATCCACTGCCGCGTATTCCCCGACTCTACGTCGTCCCCTTCCTAGGCCTTGTCGTCGTCCGCCGCCTTAGTGCTCTCGGCGGGGCATGGTCAATGTGGTCAAGGAACAGATTTCTATCGGAAGAGTACGGTACGTGGAGAAGCTGACAGCTGGTTCCATGGCCACAGCAAGGAAGTGCCTCCTTATTACGTGCAAAATAATGATTCCTCCACCTGACAGTAGGGACCCATCGGACGGGCCATCGTATTTCACGAAGAAAAAACATTTCCCCCTGACTGCTGGGACCCACCAGCTACATCTTCGGACGCAAGGAACTGCGTCCATATTACGGGCAAAAAAAATTATTATCCCCCTGACAGCTGGGACCCACCAGCTATATCTTCGCACGCAAGGAAGTTCCTCCTTATCCTTCTTGATAGTCGGGACCCACCTGGTCGAAGCGTACATAGCGTTTTCATTCTGGTCGCGAACGTGTACATACATACTGGTTGATCAATCTGTCGGCAGGCTACAGCGATGAACCATGGCCGAGTAAGGAAGGGCACATGTCATAGTAGAGGCACGGACGTAGCATGTCATGTAATCTAGTCAATATCGTATACACGTACGTACAACCAGGGTGCAAGAAAGTTAACACGGCCCCGTACGTACATACAGGCAGGGTCTCGAACACCTACTCGTGCATATGTACGTCCAGGGCTCATGTACATGGCTGGGTCGGAGCGGAGAAACTGTGTTGTCGTGTTCATCGGGAGGCAACGGAATGCGTCATGTTCATCAGGGGCCAACGAGCTTGGACGGAAGAGCCGAAATGAGGCCTGGCATACCGCAGAACGGAGGAAATGACCTTGTGTTCGACCGCCTACAGTCCAAACGGTATCCTATTCACCGGGAGGGGTGTGGCATACCGCAAAATAGAGCAAACGGACTTCTCTTCGACCTCTTACGGTCGAAATGGGATCCAATTGATCGGAGGGGTGTGGCGTATGATACGTATCCAACGTATCTATAATTTCTTATTGTTCCATGCTATTATATTACCCATTTTGGATGTTTATGGGCTTTACTTTACACATTTATATCATTTTTGGGACTAACCTACTAACCGGAGGCCCAGCCCGTATTGCTGTTTTTTTGCCTATTTCAGTATTTTGAAGAAAAGGAATATCAAACAGATTCCAAATGGAATGAAACCTTCGGGAGCATGATTTTTGGAACGAACGTGATCCAGAGGACTTGGAGTGCAAGTCAAGAAGCAGTAGAGGCACCCACGAGAGGGTAGGACGCCCCCCTACAGGGCATGCCCCCTGTCTCGTGGGCCCCTTGGGCGGCCACCGACGTACTTCTTCTGTAACGCCCCAGATATACTTTCCATATTTGTATCCAACTCTTGCCGTCTCCGGCGCTAAGTTATATTTATTTCTCGGGTTCGGGTCTTTGTCTCCGTGTGTTGTTTTCATTTTCATGCATTTCATACCATGTCATCTCGTGCATTGCATTTGCATACATGTTCATCTCATGCATTCGAGCATTTTCCCCGTTGTCCGTTTTGCATTCCGGCGCTTCGTTCTCCTCCGGTGGTCATTTCTAGTTTTCTTTCGTGTTTGGGAATTAAACATTTCCGGATTGGACCGAGACTTGCCAAGCGGCCTTGGTTTACTACCGGTAGACCGCCTGTCAAGTTTCGGGTCATTTGGACTTCGTTTGATACTCCAACGGTTAACCGAGGGACCGGAAAGGCCTCGTGTGTGTTGCAGCCCAACACCCCACAAATTTGGCCCAAAACCCAGCAAACTCTGCTCCATGTCCTAGAGCGTTCGATCACGATCGTGTGGGCGAAAACCGCACCTCATTTGGACTCTCCTAGCTCCCTCTATGCCTATTTATACCCCCCCCATTCGGATCTCTTCTTCCCCCGTCCGAAACCATAGTTTTAAAAAAAAACAGATCCATCTTCCCCGCGCCGGGCCGGACGCGTCCGCCCGTGCCGGACGTTGTCCGCCCCGCCGCCGCAGCGAGTCCCGCGCCGCCACGTGGGCGAGGCCCACATCGCCG
>NC_057804.1:366958001-366958337 GCF_018294505.1 Triticum aestivum | reverse complement strand
CCGGGAGCCCGAGGCCGGCCCCCGCGGCCCGTCTCCGCGTCGCCGCTCCCCGCGCCCGACCCCGACGCCTGCGCCGCCTCCTTCCCCGACGCCGGTGACCGGCGCCGCCTCCCCGCCGCCGCTCGCCTCCCCGGACCGGCGCCGCCTCCCCGCCGCCACCGCACCGGCCGCCGCCGCGCCGGGCCCCGCCGCGCGCCCGCGCCCTCGCCCGCGGCCACGGCGACCCCGGCCGCGCCGCCCCTCGCCGTCTCGTCGCCGGCCACCGCCTCCTCCACGCCCGGTCCCCTCTCCGGCGACCTCCCGGAGCCCGGCGTCCCTTTCCTCTCCGGCGAACAG
>NC_057804.1:366955690-366957991 GCF_018294505.1 Triticum aestivum | reverse complement strand
GCCGCCGCTCGCCTCCCCGGACCGGCGCCGTCGCCGCCACCGCACCGGCCGCCGCCGCGCCGGGCCCCGCCGCGCGCCCGCGCCTCCGTGGCCGCGCCCTCGCCCGCGGCCGGCCCCGCCGGCCACCTCGCCGCCCCTCGACGCCGACCACCGCCTCCTCCTACGCCGGCGGCCTCGGATCCGGCGCCGACGAACCTCGTCGCGCGCGCCCCGGCCCGGCTGCTACAGTGCCCGAACCCTAGTTCTGAGATCTAAAACTGAGGGTTGACTTTCTTCCCTCTCCCTCTTAATTTTTATGCATTCTTTGACTGATGTTATCTCCGCAACCGTAGCTCCGTTTTGGGCATATGATATATCAAAATCTTCGCCTCGACATGTACCTCATTTCATTCCATTGCATCATTTGCATTTGAGGTCATCTTGATACCCAAAATGCTGTTAGAAGGAGGCTTCGTGAGTTAAATTGCAGATCCGTTAGTTCATCATGCACTTTTGTCATTTTTGCTATGAGCAATTCGTGCATGATATGCCTGTGCCCCTTTGGGATGAATTGTTAAGCATTTTGTCTTCTTTCCAGAGGTGTCACCCATGCATTTTTAGGATGTGTGTGTTGTCTTGTGCGAGCTTGCGAAGAGAGGTACCTGAGAATGCAGATTTCAGGGACTTAGTGATTTTCACTAAGTCTGGGATATTTTAGTTCGTGATGCTATATGTCCAGCTTGTTTCCTAGTGATCCGTGCCTCTTTTGAGGATGATCAGTAAGGGAGTTTTGATATTTATGTTATGCTCTATCCATCCATGTCTTTGTTTGCATATGTGGAGTGCTCTAGGTTGACTCAATCGAGCTCAACTTTTGCTTCGTTGTTAATCTGGGCAGATCGTCAACTTGTTTGCGAATTTGCCGATGCTAGCGTTAGTGTTCCATGCATGCTATGCCTTCGTTCTTGCCATGTGTAGCTAGCACTTTGTGCCTTCTTGCTGGTTATATGCTTTCCTTGCCATGAATTGCACCGTAGTGAGTGCATCGAGCTCGTTTACATGCCTTCGTGAGTTATATTTCAGCGTGTCTCAGTTTTCACTAAGTCTGAAAACTGATTGTGTTCGAGCTATGTTCGTGAGCTCGGTAGAGTATTTTGTGAACCCTTTTGGCCCCAGGTCACTTTGGGTGTTTTATTAAGCTTGTTGAGTAGCTCCATGCCATGTTCTTACTTGTCATGTTCAGGTTTTCTATCATGTTGTTTTGCTGCTCCGAAGAGAGCATCGTGATCTGAAATTTCAGACTAGTGTTAATTTCACTAAGTCTGAAATCTGTTTTGCATCTGCGTTTTAGCCATGCTTGTTTGAACCTCTTAATGGATGAATTTGCCTATGGCTCAGTGCTAGTGTTTTGTCAACCATCTTGTGTACATCACTGCCATGTATTTTGTTTTCATGTTTGGTGGCTGTAGCATGTTCATTTCGTTGCATTTAGATGCCTACTTGCTGCAAATCGCAGACCGGTGTCATATCTTAAAACGCTTGCCATTTCTAAACCGTAGCTCCGATTCCTATGATCTTTATATCGTTTTCAAGCGATTTCATCCCCTCTATCCAGTGGCACACTTGGTTTCCCAAGTTGATGCCAGGTTCATGCATTTCCTGTCATATCTTGCATTTTGCATCCTGCATCGCATCCCGCATAGCATATCGTCATTTCATCATATTGCTTGGTCTTGCCCGTGGTTGATTGTATCCTTGTTGCTTGTTTGTCTTGTTGGGTAGAGCCGGGAGACGAGTTCTCTACCGAGGAGCCCGTTGAGTTTGCTTGTGAGGATCCAGTCAACTATGACAACTGTGCAGGCAAGATGATCATACCCTCGAAATCACTACTATCTTTGCTATGCTAGTTTGCTCGCTCTTTTGCTTTGCCACTGCTACGATGCCTACCTTTTGCTTGTCAGCCTCCCAATTGCCATGTTGATCCCCTAACCCACCATTGTCCTAGCAAACCGTTGTTTGGCTATGTTACCGCTTTGCTCAGCCCCTCTTATAGCGTTGTTAGTTGCAGGTGAAGATTGAAGTTTGTTCCTTGTTGGAACATGGAGATGTTGTTCCTTGTTGGAACATGTTTATTTGTTGGGATATCACAATATATCTTACTTAATTAATGCATCTATATACTTGGTAAAGGGTGGAAGGCTCGGCCTTATGCCTGGTGTTTTGTTCCACTCTTGCCGCCCTAGTTTCCGTCATATCGGTGTTATGTTCCCGGATTTTGCGTTCCTTACACGGTTGGGCTATTATGGGAACCCCTTGACAGTT
>NC_057804.1:366943520-366955680 GCF_018294505.1 Triticum aestivum | reverse complement strand
CGCGCCCTCGCCCGCGGCCGGCCCCGCCGGCCACCTCGCCGCCCCTCGACGCCGACCACCGCCTCCTCCTACGCCGGCGACCTCGGATCCGGCGCCGACGAACCTCGTCGCGCGCGCCCCGGCCCGGCTGCTACAGTGCCCGAACCCTAGATCTGAGATCTAAAACTGAGGGTTGACTTTCTTCCCTCTCCCTCTTAATTTTTATGCATTCTTTGACTGATGTTATCTCTGCAACCGTAGCTCCGTTTTGGGCATATGATATATCAAAATCTTCGCCTCGACATGTACATCATTCCATTCCATTGCATCATTTGCATTTGAGGTCATCTTGATACCCAAAATGCTGTTAGTAGGAGGCTTCGTGAGTTAAATTGCAGATCCGTTAGTTCATCATGCACTTTTGTCATTTTTGCTATGTTTAATTCGTGCATGATATGCCTGTGCCCCTTTGGGATGTATTGTGAAGGATTTTGTCTTCTTTCCAGAGGTGCCACCCATGCATTTTTAGGATGTGTATGTTGTCTTGTGCAAGCTTGCGAAGAGAGGTACCTGAGATTGCAGATTTCAGGGACTTACTGATTTTCACAAAGTCTGGGATATTTTAGTTCATGATGCTATATGTCCAGCTTGTTTCCTAGTGATCCGTGCCTCTTTTGAGGATGATCAGTGAGGGAGTTTTGATATTTATGTCATGCTCTATCCACCAATGTCTTTGTTGGCATATGTGGAGTGCTCTAGGTTGACTCAATGGAGCTCAACTTTTGCTTCGTTGTTAATCTGGGCAGATCGTCAACTTGTTTGCGATTTTGCCGATGCTACCGTTAGTGTTCCATGCATGCTATGCCTTTGTTCTTGCCATGTGTAGCTAGCACTTTGTGCCTTCTTACTGGTTATATGCTTTCCTTGCCATGACTTGCACCGTAGTGAGTGCATCGAGCTCGTTTACATGCCTTAGTGAGTTAAATTTCAGCATGTCTCAGTTTTCACCAAGTCTGAAAACTGATTGTGTTCGAGCGATGTTCGTGAGCTCGGTAGAGTATTTTGTGAACCCTTTTGGCCCCAGGTCACTTTGGGTGTTTTGTTAAGCTTGTTGAGTAGCTCCATGCCATATTCTTACTTGTCATGATCAGGTTTTCTATCATGTTGTTTTGCTGCTCTGAAGAGAGCATCGTGATCTGAAATTTCAGACTAGTGTTAATTTCACTAAGTCTGAAATCTGTTTTGCATTTGCGTTTTAGCCATGCTTGTTTGAACCTCTTAATGGATGAATTTGCCTATGGCTCAGTGCTAGTGTTTTGTCAACCATATTGTGTACATCACTGCCATGTATTTTGTTTTCATGTTTGGTGGCTGTAGGATGTTCATTTCGTTGCATTTAGATGCCTACTTGCTGTAAATCGCAGACCGATGTCATATCTTAAAATGCTCGCCATTTCCAAACCGTAACTCCGATTCCAATGATCTTTATATCGTTTTCAGGCGATTTCATCCCCTCTATCCAGTGGCACACTTGGTTTTCCAAGTTGATGCCAGGTTCATGCATTTCCTGTCATATCTTGCATTTTGCATCCCGCATCGCATCCCGCATAGCATATCGTCATTTCATCATATTGCTTGGTCTTGCCCGTGGTTGATTGTATCCTTGTTGCTTGTTTGTCTTGTTGGGTAGAGCCGGGAGACGAGTTCGCTACCGAGGAGCCCGTTGAGTTTGCTTGCGAGGATCCAGTCAACTCTGACAACTGTGCAGGCAAGATGATCATACCCTCGAAATCACTACTATCTTTGCTATGCTAGTTTGCTCGCTCTTTTGCTTTGCCACTGCTACGATGCCTACCTTTTGCTTGTCAGCCTCCCAATTGCCATGTTTAACCTCTAACCCACCTTTGTCCTAGCAAACCGTTGATTGGCTATGTTACAGCTTTGCTCAGCCCTTCTTATAGCGTTGTTAGCTGCAGGTGAAGATTGGAGCCGTTCCTTGTTGGAGCATTTATTTACTTGTTGGGATATCATTATATTGCTATGTTATCTTAATGCATCTATATACTTGGTAAAGGGTGGAAGGCTCGGCCTCTCGCCTAGTGTTTTGTTCCACTCTTGCCGCCCTAGTTTCCGTCATATCTGTGTTATGTTCCCGGATTGAGCGTCCCTTACGCGGTTGGGCTATAATGGGAACCCCTTGATAGTTCACCTTGATTAAAGCTTTTCCAGCAATGCCCAACATTGGTTTTACCATTTGCCACCTAGCCTCTTTTTCCCTTGGGTTTCCGGAGCCCGAAGGTCATCTTTATTTTAGCCCCCCACGGGCCAGTGCTCCTCTGAGTGTTGGTCCGAACTAGAGCCCTGTGCAGCGCCACCTCGGGGAAACTCGAGGTTTGGTTTTAGTTGTACGGATTGCTCATCTGAGTGTGCCCTGAGAACGAGATATGTGCAGCTCCTATCGGGATTTGTCGGCACATTCGGGCGGTGTTGCTGGACTTGTTTTAACCTGTCGAATCATCTTGTTGTACCAAGATACCGAGTCTGATCGGTGTGTCTTGGGTGGAGGTCTATTCCTTCATTGACCGTGAGAGCTTGTTATGGGCTAAGTTGGGACCCCCCTGCAGGGATTGATCTTTCGAAAGCCGTGCCCGCGGTTATGGGCGGATGGGAATTTGTTAATGTCCGGTTGTAGATTACTTGAATTAAACTTAATTAAAATGAATCAACCGTGTGTGTTACCGTGATGGCCCCTTCTCGGCGGAGTCCGGGAACTGGACACGGTGTTGGAGTTATGCTTGCGCAGGGTGTTCCTTTAGCTTCTCGCTCGTGCTTCGCCTTCTCTTCTCACTCTCTTTTGCGTATAAGATAGCCACCACATATGCTAGTCGCCTGCTGCAGCTCCACATATATTTGCCTTATCCATTCCTATGAGCTTAAATAGTTTTGATCGCGTGGGTGTGAGATTGCTGAGTCCCTGTGGCTCACAGATACTACAACTCCAGATGCAGGTCCAGGTGTTTCTGCTCCAGTTGACGATTACGAGCTCCAGTGGGAGTTCGACGAGGACTCTCAGCGATACTACGTATCTTTTCCGGATGATCAGTAGTGGTGCCTAGTTGGGGTTATCGATTCAGGACCTTGTCGCATGTTGGGTTCTTTTCTATTTTGGCGCCGTAGTCGGGCCATGAGTGCTTGTTTGATGGATGTTATTTATGTACTCTGATGTGACGTGGCGAGTGTAAGCCAACTATGTTATCTCCCCCTTTGATTATGTATTACATGGGATGTTGTAATGATTGCCTGACTTGCGACATTGCTTTCAATGCGGTTATGCCTCTAAGTCGTGCCTTGACACGTGGGAGCTATAGCCACATCGAGGGCGTTACATCTTCCTCCTATATAAGCCTACGTACCCCGAAAACATTCAGGGAGCCAACGAACACAATTTCCACCGCCATAACCTTATGTATTCGCGAGATCCCATCTTGGAGCCTTCGCCGGCGCTTCGCCGGAGGGGGAATCGACCATGGAGGGCTTCTACATCAACACCATAGCCCCTCCGATGAGTTGTGAGTAGTTTACCACAGACCTTCAGGTCCATAGTTATTAGCTAGATGGCTTCTTCTCTCTTTTTGGATCTCAATACAATGTTCTCCCCCTCTCTTGTGGAGATCTATTCGATGTAAACTCTTTTTGCGGTGCGTTTGTCGAGATCCGATGAATTGTGGGTTTATGATCAAGTTTATCTATGAGAAATATTTGAATCTCCTATGAATTCTTTTATGTATGATTGAGTTATCTTTGCAAGTCTCTTTGAATTATTAGTTTGGTTTGGCCTACTAGATTGATCTTTCTTGCCATGGGAGAAGTGCTTAGCTTTGGGTTCAATCTTGCGGTGTCCTTACCCAGTGATAGAAAGGGTTGCAAGGCACGTATTGTATTGTTGCCATCAAGGATAAAAAGATGGGGTTTATATCATATTGCATGAGTTTATCCATCTACATCATGTCATCTTGCTTAAGGCGTTACTCTGTTCTTATGAACTTAATACTCTACATGCAGGCAGGAGTCGGTCGATGTGTGGAGTAATAGTAGTTGATGCAGGCAGGAGTCGGTCTACTTGTCACGAATGTGATGCCTATATACATGATCATGCCTAGATAATCTCATAATTATTCGCTTTCCAATCAATTGCTCAACAGTAATTTGTTCACCCACCGTAATACTTATGCTATCTTGGGAGAAGCTTCTAGTGAAACCTATGGCCCCCGGGTCTATCTCTTATCATCCAATCTACTTTTATTTGCATCTATATCATAAAATACTAAAAATATATTTATCTTATCATACTATCTCTATTAGATCTCACTTTCGCAAGTGGCCGTGAAGGGATTGACAACACCTTTATTGCGTTGGCTGCGAGTTCTTTGTTTGTTTGTGTAGGTGCGTGGGACTTTTGAGGAGCCTCCTACTAGATTGATACCTTGGTTCTCAAAAATTGAGGGAAATACTTACGCTACTATTGCTGCATCACCCTTTCCTCTTCAAGGAAAACCAACGCAAGCTCAAGACGTAGCAGCGTACCGCAAAACGGAGGAAACAGACTTCTCTTCGACCTCCTACGGTCGAAACGGGGGTCCTGTTGATTGGGAGGGGTGTGGCGTACCACAAAACGGAGGAAAAAGACTTCTCTTCGACCTCCTACAGTTGAAACAGGGGTCCTGTTCATCGGGAGGGGTGTGGCGTACCGCAAAACGGGACTCCACGGGCTACTGTTCATCCACCGTCTACTGCCTCGCTCCAACCTCCATGGGCTATTGTTCATCCACCGTCGTCCTCCTCCAGCCTCCACCTGTGACTGTTCATCCACGGCGTCTCCCTGCTGCCTCCACTAGCTAGTGTTCATCCACGGGCTCATGTTCATCCAGCCTCCACCACCCCTCCAACGGCTACTATTCTACCAGCCCTCTCCACGGGGTCCTGGTCAACCACCCCTCCACGGGCTACTGTTCATCCAGCCCTCCACCGGCTACTATTCAACTAGCCCTCCAGCAATAATGGGAACCCCTTGATAGTTCGCCTTGATTAAAGCTTTTCCAGCAATGCCCAACATTGGTTTTACCATTTGCCACCTAGCCTCTTTTTCCCTTGGGTTTCCGGAGCCCGAAGGTCATCTTTATTTTAGCCCCCCACGGGCCAGTGCTCCTCTGAGTGTTGGTCCGAACTAGAGCCCTGTGCAGCGCCACCTCGGGGAAACTCGAGGTTTGGTTTTAGTTGTACGGATTGCTCATCTGAGTGTGCCCTGAGAAAGAGATATGTGCAGCTCCTATCGGGATTTGTCGGCACATTCGGGCGGTGTTGCTGGACTTGTTTTAACCTGTCGAATCATCTTGTTGTACCAAGATATCGAGTCTGATCGGTGTGTCTTGGGTGGAGGTCTATTCCTTCGTTGACCGTGAGAGCTTGTTATGGGCTAAGTTGGGACCCCCCTGCAGGGATTGATCTTTCGAAAGCCGTGCCCGCGGTTATGGGCGGATGGGAATTTGTTAATGTCCGGTTGTAGATTACTTGAGTTAAACTTAATTAAAATGAATCAACCGTGTGTGTTACCGTGATGGCCCCTTCTCGGCGGAGTCCGGGAGGTGGACACGGTGTTGGAGTTATGCTTGCGCAGGGTGTTCCTTTAGCTTCTCGCTCGTGCTTCGCCTTCTCTTCTCGCTCTCTTTTGCGTGTAAGATAGCCACCACATATGCTAGTCGCCTGCTGCAGCTCCACATATATTTGCCTTATCCATTCCTATGAGCTTAAATAGTTTTGATCGCGTGGGTGTGAGATTGCTGAGTCCATGTGGCTCACAGATACTACAACTCCAGATGCAGGTCCAGGTGTTTCTGCTCCAGTTGACGATTACGAGCTCCAGTGGGAGTTCGACGAGGACTCTCAGCGATACTACGTATCTTTTCCGGATGATCAGTAGTGGTGCCTAGTTGGGGTTATCGATTCAGGACCTTGTCGCATGTTGGGTTCTTTTCTATTTTGGCGCCGTAGTCGGGCCATGAGTGCTTGTTTGATGGATGTTATTTATGTACTCTGATGTGACGTGGCGAGTGTAAGCCAACTATGTTATCTCCCCCTTTGATTATGTATTACATGGGATGTTGTAATGATTGCCTGACTTGTGACATTGCTTTCAATGCGGTTATGCCTCTAAGTCGTGCCTCGACACGTGGGAGCTATAGCCGCATCGAGGGCGTTACAAGTTGGTATCAGAGCCTTCCCCGACCTTAGGAGCCCCATTGCTTGATCGTTTTTAGCAGCCGAGTTGTGTCTAGAAAAAATGTTTTGAGTCCTTAGGAATTATATATCGGAGAGCTTAGGAATTCTTTTTACTTCCCAGTCTCCTCATCGCTCTGGTAAGGCATCCTGGCGTAGAGTTTTGACTCTTCTCTTCTCAAATTTCACAAAAAACAATTTTAGGATCACGCGAGTATCTTGGTTTTGTTCCGATGGTTTTGTGACGAGAACATTGTTCTTGGTGCCTCCTGTCTTTAGGGGTTGTGGCAGTGTCCCGGGGAGTTGAGCTCTGAGGTGTTGTCATCACAATTTTATCGTTGCAATTCTGGTATACTTGAGATATGTTCGCCGACATCGAAAATCTCTTTTATGCAGTTCATTGGTGAGATAACCTCGACGCCACCCAGTACTGGGGCGGGAGATCGGGAGTATCGCCATAACTTGTATAACGGATGCTTTTCGAAGGTTGAGGTAGATGGTTTCCGAAGTTTTCCTGGTTATGTGTTGAAGGATGGATACAGCTGGATGTAGGATTTGCTAGTTTGGGTGAGATATTGTGCTTCCCCTGTATCCCCAACACCTGATTGCATAACCGGAAAGGTTCGGGAGTTTCATAGGTGGGAATTCTAGTAGCTCTAGTTCTTCTTCCACGGATATTGGTTTGAGACTGGGATTTCTTACCGATTATTCGTTCTTGATCCGTACCTTGTTGATTTATTTCTCTACCTTAATTCTTCGTGGCTTCTCAATTTATGGATATGTGATCATTTGAAGAGGAATGCATTCGTTCATTTTGTTCGGATGTGAAGACTATATGTTGCAATTTTCATTCCATTGGATTCAGCTTCTATATTGTTGGCTATCAATGTGCTAATGGTGGTCAACCTGTTCAGGATGGCTCCTCCAACGCGCACGACTCCGAATCCTGATCCGCCTCCACCTCCGCCTCCTCCGGAAGCATGGCAAGCTGTGATGGCCGCTACTAATGCAAACACACAGTTGATCATGCAAATTCTCCAAGAGCGCAATCAAGGCAGTCAAGGGAATCAAGGCCACAATCAGCACCACTTTGCTACTCTGAACCAGTTCCTCGCAAATGGCCCAAAGACGTTCAGCGGTTGTGTTGAGGCTACCGATGCTGACGATTGGCTAGTGGATCTGGGCAAGCATTTTGAATGCAGCAACGTCAGGCCTGAAGATTTCGTCAAGTTCGCTTCTTTCCAGCTCAAAGATCAGGCTGCAGAGTGGTTCCAGCAGTACAAGGATTCCAGAGGTGGACGTCTGATCACTTGGGACGATTTCCGTCAAGATTTCCGCGCTCATCACATCCCTCAAAGTGTGGTTGAGAGTAAGCGTCAGGAATTCCGCAATCTGAAGCAAGGCTCTTTGTCTGTCTATGACTACAACAAGTTGTTCCAGAAGCTCGCCCGTTTTGCCAAGCAGGATGTTCCTGATGAGAAGAGCATGATCTATCAGTTCAGGGGTGGTCTTCGTGAGGAAATTCAGCTCGCTCTTGTCCTCTTTGAGCCGTTGAGATACGATGAGTTCTACGACATGGCACTGAAGCAAGAGGCTGCTCAGATGATATGTGATGCTTCCAGGAAGCGTGCCAGAGATGTTACTCCTTCTTCCTCTACTCAAGTGGTCAAGCAGCAGAAGTATTGGCTTCCTCCTCCTCCGTTCCGTCAGCCGTATCAGCAGAAGAGCAAAGGTGGCAATGGTTTCTCCCACCCACCCAACCCAGGCTTTCAGAACAAGGCTTCGTCTCAAGCTCCAAGACCGAGTGCTCCGTATCACTGTCCGCTTTCAGAGGTCACGTGCAACAAGTGCCAACAGAAGGGTCACTATGCCAACAAGTGTACCAACCAGAGGCGTCTTCCTCCTCCTCCTCCTGTCAGATCGGCAAGTACAGCGGTGGTCAAGCACAATCCCAAGCACGCCAAGGTCAATATGGTGAATGCAGCTCAGGCAGAGGATTCTTCAGATGTGATCATGGGTAACCTTCCTGTTAATGATATTCCTGCAAAAGTTCTTTTTGACACTGGTGCATCGCATTGTTTCATCTCGAGACCTTTTGCTTCGAAGCATGATTTTGTTACTCAAATGTTGCCGAGACCGTTGTCTATTGACTCTCCGGCCAGCCTCTTGACATCTCGAGTGTGTGTTCCGGATGTTACAATCACTTTGGGCGACTGCAAGTTTCTCTCTTCTCCGGTGGTTCTTGGCAATTCTGATATCGATCTTATTCTCGGGATGGACTGGCTCTCTAAGCATAAAGCTCAGCTTGATTGTGCAGCCAGGCAGATTCAACTGACGCATTCGTCTGAGGAGGTCATTGTCTTTGCCGCTCGGGATAATACCATCCGGTTGTTTTCTGTCAATGAGAAGGGTGAATTGGATGCTATTTCGTAGATTCCGGTTGTTTGCGAATATCAAGACGTCTTTCCAGAAGAACTTCCAGGGATGCCTCCAAACCGGCTGGTTGAATTCGTTATTGAACTTGAGCCCGGTACGGAACCTGTGTGCAAACGTCCTTACAAGCTCGGCCCCGAAGAGTTGAAGGAGTTGAAGAAACAACTCGATGAGCAAGAAAGATTGGGTCTCATTCGGCCTAGTACTTCTCCGTGGGGTTGTGGTGTTCTTTTTGTGAAGAAGAAGGATGGATCGAGTCGACTTTGTGTTGATTACCGTCCAGTAAACAAGAAGACCATCAAGAACAAATACCCACTTCCCAACATCAATGAGCTGTTCGAACAACTCAAGGGTGCTCAAGTATTCTCCAAGCTTGATCTCCGTATGGGTTATCATCAGATTCGTATTCGTGAGCAAGATATTCCCAAGACGGTGTTCAGAACAAGCTTTGGTTCATATGAATACACCGTCATGTCTTTTGGCCTCGCCAACGCTCCTCCGACGTTCTCTCGCATGATGAACTTCATCTTCAACCCCTACACCAATGAATTCGTTTTGGTCTATCTCGACGACATTCTGGTTTTCTCGAAGAACAAGGAAGATCATGCCAAGCACTTGCGTTTGGTACTTGACAAGCTCAGAGAACATCAGTTCTACGCCAAGTTCTCCAAGTGTGAATTTTGGCTCGATGAGGTTCTTTATCTTGGTCATATCATCTCTGCCAAGGGCATTTCCGTGAATCCTGAGAAGGTGTCTGCAATTGTGAATTGGGAACCTCCTCAGAACGTAAAGCAACTCCGCAGTTTCCTCGGTCTCGCAAGCTATTGCAGAAGATTCGTTGAAAACTTTTCTAAGATCGCCAAGCCTCTCTCAAATCTTCTTCAGAAGCACGTCAAGTACGTTTGGTCTCCGGAGTGTGATATTGCTTTCAGCACTTTGAAAGAGAAATTGATCACTGCTCCAGTTCTGACTCCGCCTGATGAAACCAAGCCGTACGAGGTCTTTTGTGATGCCTCTCTCCAAGGTCTCGGTGCTGTACTGATGCAAGAGAAGAAAGTTGTTGCTTATACCTCTCGCCAGTTGAAACCTAATGAGAAGAACTACCCCACTCATGATCTCGAGTTGGCGGCAGTTGTGCACGCTTTGTTGACTTGGAGACATCTTCTATTGGGAAGGAAAGTGGATATTTTCACTGATCACAAGAGTCTCAAGTACATCTTCACTCAGCCTAATCTCAACCTCAGGCAGACTCGATGGGTCGAAATGATTCAAGAGTACAATCCGAGTATCGAGTATACTCCAGGCAAGGCCAATGTGATTGCTGTCGCTTTGAGCAGGAAAGCATATTGCAACAGTCTGATTCTCAAGCCTTATCAACCCGAGCTTTGTGAAGCTTTCCGCAAACTTAATCTGCAAGTTGTTCCTCAAGGTTTCCTTGCCAACCTTCAAGTCTCTCCTACCTTAGAAGACCAGATTCGCCAAGCCCAACTTCTTGATGCTATGGTGAAAAAGGTGAAGATTGGTATTGCAAAGAGTCAGTCCAAGTACAAGTGCTTCCGACTTGATGACAAGGACACTCTCTTCTTCGAGGATCGAATTGTTGTGCCCAAAGGTGAACTCCGTAAGGTGATCATGAACGAGGCTCACAACTCTCTCCTCTCCATCCACCCTGGTAGTACGAAGATGTATCAGGATCTCAAGCAAACTTATTGGTGGACTCGAATGAAGCGCGAGATCGCTCAATTCGTGAACGAATGTGATGTCTGCAGAAGAGTGAAGGAGAACACCAAAGGCCAGCTGGTCTCCTCCAACCTCTTGCCATTCCAGAATGGAAGTTTGACCACATTGAAATGGACTTCGTGACTGGGTTTCCAAAGTCCAAGCGTGGCAATGATGCTATATTTGTTGTCATCGACAAGCTCACCAAAGTGGCTCATTTTCTGCCTATCAAAGAGTCAATCACTGCAGCTCAATTGGCGGAACTCTATACCTCTCGCATTGTCTCTCTACACGGTATTCGTCAAGTGATATCTTCAGACCGTGGCAGCATCTTTACCTCCAAGTTTTGGGATTCTTTTCAGAAAGCCATGGGCACCAACATCCGCTTCAGCACAGCTTTCCATCCTCAAACAAGCGGTCAAGTCGAGCGTGTCAACCAAATTCTTGAAGATATGCTCAGGGCTTGTGTGATCTCCTTCGGCATGAAGTGGGAGGATTGTCTTCCTTATGCTGAATTCTCATACAACAACAGCTTTCAAGCAAGTTCGGGCAAGGCCCCCTTTGAAATTCTGTATGGCAGGAAGTGTCGTACCCCTCTCAACTGGTCTGAAACCGGTGAACGTCAGCTGCTGGGTAATGACTTAATCACAGAAGCAGAAGAAATGTGCAAAGTCATTCGTGATAACCTCAAAGCAGCCCAGTCCCGCTAGAAGTGCTACTATGATAGTAAGCACCGTGAATTGGCTTTCGAGATCGGAGATCATGTTTACCTCTGCGTCTCTCCCATGAAAGGTACTCGTCGCTTCGGTATCAAAGGGAAGCTTGCCCCTAGATACGTGGGACCTTTCAAGATTGTCAGCAAGAGAGGCGACCTCGCCTATCAACTCGAGCTTCCTTCAAACTTTGCAAATGTTCATGATGTGTTCCATGTCTCTCAGCTTCGAAAGTGCTTCAAGACTCCTGACCGCACCGTCAACTTCGAGGACATTGAGCTCCAAGAAGATCTCTCCTACCGTGAGCACCCAGTTGCTATTCTTGAAGAGACTGAACGCAAGACTCGCAACAAGTCAATCAAATTTCTCAAAGTCAAGTGGTCACACCATTCCGACCGTGAAACTACCTGGGAACACGAGGATCACCTCCGTTCTGAGTACCCGGAGTTCTTTCAGTCCTAGATCTCGGGACGAGATCTTTTCGTAGTGGTGGAGTGTTGTAACGCCCCAGATATACTTTCCATATTTGTATCCAACTCTTGCCGTCTCCGGCGCTAAGTTATATTTATTTCTCGGGTTCGGGTCTTTGTCTCCGTGTGTTGTTTTCGTTTTCATGCATTTCATACCATGTCATCTCGTGCATTGCATTTGCATACATGTTCATCTCATGCATTCGAGCATTTTCCCCGTTGTCCGTTTTGCATTCCGGCGCTTCGTTCTCCTCCGGTGGTCATTTCTAGTTTTCTTTCGTGTTTGGGAATTAAACATTTCCGGATTGGACCGAGACTTGCCAAGCGGCCTTGGTTTACTACCGGTAGACCGCCTGTCAAGTTTCGGGTCATTTGGACTTCGTTTGATACTCCAACGGTTAACCGAGGGACCGGAAAGGCCTCGTGTGTGTTGCAGCCCAACACCCCCCAAATTTGGCCCAAAACCCACCAAACTCTGCTCCATGTCCTAGAGCGTTCGATCACGATCGTGTGGGCGAAAACCGCACCTCATTTGGACTCTCCTAGCTCCCTCTATGCCTATTTATACCCCCC